>NC_044053.1:5350370-5371825 GCF_902167405.1 Gadus morhua
AACCCTCTTTGAATCACGCAACACTCATCGAGCCCTCTTCTTCCGGAGTGATATAATGGCACCTGACCGGAGAATAAGCACCACCTACTGCTTATCTCGACAAACCATCTGCTGTCTATATATTATTATGATTATATAATAGCATATAATATTCCTATTAAAGTGGATGGAAAACACGCTTACATTTGCATTTTCTCTTTGCTGCTTTGCAGAATATATGCTAAAATATGCCATACATTTGCTTGGAAACGCACCCTCAGTAAACGTGTGTGTGTGTGTGTGTGTGTGTGTGTGTGTGTGTGTGTGTGTGTGTGTGTGTGTGTGTGTGTGTGTGTGTTTGCGCGCGTGCCTATAATCTATACAGGATGTAGTTTGATCCAGGGAGAGAGAGACCAGTCGAGGGATGTGAGAGGGGAGTTAGGGGGAGACAAAACGTGTTTGCGACACGAGCCGGGAGTCGGGGCGTCGCCCAGTGCTCATGAATAAGACATGCCGGCCACTGTCCGTCTGCAGCTGGCTCGCATGGCCGCACGCACGCACACGCCGTCGAAACACACCCCTCCGCCAGCCGCCGTGTCGTGGTGGGGCTCGCGGCACGGCTAGCAGTGGTGCTAGCGGTGGTCCGTTAGCACAGCGTAATTAACGAGAGGCCGGGCTGATTACGTACAGCCCTGAGCCGCGTGTCAATCGGATTGTTTTATGAGGGAACTCATCTGATATGTTTCCTGGAGGTTGGAAATAGCTCAGTTAGCCGTGTTCAGGGTGAGATTTTGTTGGCGGCGGTGGGCCGCCAACAAAATACACAAATGTATAATAGTAAGCATTATTGGCCCTTATCACTTATCCAGAAACAACACTGCCTCAAAAGGATATTGGCCAAAGCAACAACAGGCATATACTTTTCCCTGAACTTTTAAACGTTGCAAACGTTCAAAAATATAATTAGATATTTATGTGGCATTCAGTCCAATGCTTAAAATATATCTGTGGCATTCAGTAGGCCAATGCTGTGGTAAAGCGTGCAAAGTATGACCAAGTGTTTCTTTCTGTTCAATAGATGGAACTTTATCAATCCCCTGTGGGAGAAATCTGTTATGTTTGTCCCTATAAAACAATAATGGTAAAAAAAAAAATACAAAACATGACGGTAACTCTAAAGTCAAACTGTCCAATCTGAAGGCTCTACTTAACCACTACTCCCCGTTCTCACTTCCACCAATGCAGAGCGAACAGAACTGGGTAAGGGAGGGCGTAGCCTAACTCGTTTTTGAACGACCCAGAGGAACGCAACGCAAATTCAATGCGAACATGTATGAGGCCTTAATAAAATCACGGACGAAATTCCGGGCAAAAGAGGACTGGTCACCCTACGGTCGGGGAACCCATTTGATTCCTACCTGTAAACACTGTTAAATAGAGGCGCACAGTGGCGGCCTTCCCTACAGGCGGGTTAGGCGGCCGCCTAGAGCGCCATCTAGAGGGGGAGCGCAAAATAGTGCGTCCAAAAAAAAAAAATAATTATCTTATCGGCTACATCCCCCCCCCCCCCCCCCCCCCCCGTCAACAATCGCTCCATACCCCCCCCCCCCCCCCCCCGTCAACAATCTCGCCTAGAGCGCCAAATGTGCTGGGGCCGCCCCTGGAGGCGCAAGTTGGTGGGCGCTATCCTGGTAATTTCTCTGCGTGAGAAATACAAAGTGTGGCGTGTGAGCGTGTGCATGGGTTGAAGTGCGTGTGTCTCACGTCGAATGCGCGAGACTTGAGCCCAACAGTGGCCACAACGCTGACGGTGTTAACATTGTTAATCTTACTAATGCTGCTATCAGTGACAACAGTGGCCACAACTCTGACAGTGTTAACAGTGTTAATGGTACTTATGGTACTAACGCCACTACCAACAGCGCTTACAATCCTAACGATGCTAACAATGCTAACAGTGTTCCTACTAACAGTACAAAAAGCGCTTACAATGCTAACAATTCTAACTATGCTAACAGTATTATTACCACTATCAGTACAAAAAGCGCTTACAATGCTAACGGTGCAAAAATTATTTCGTATGATCCACTATGGGTAAGAAAATGCCTATTCTTATGATGTGAAATTAAGTACTGTAGCCAGAAGTACTGTATTGGGCATTACAGGCCCAAAGGTTTACCATGATGTGTTTTTAATCTTTAGTTAACCAGCCCAAAAAAGGCCAAAGTAGGCTAATCAAATGAGGAATCGTTCTAAATTTCCTGTCTGATAGGCATGAGACGTATTAGCAACTGGCTCAGAATTTAATATATCCATGAGCCAGCAAGAACCTTTTGCCATTTTAAAATCTATTAACATGTACACAAAAATGATTAAAAGGAGACAATAAGTTCTATAAAGCCGGGACTCCTCGTGCCCATAGCTTTAGGGCTGAAACACAGTTCACCTGTTGCATCCATGAACCCTGATTATTTCAGATTGTTTCAAATTGTTTAAGATTGTTTCTGATTATTTCAGATTGTGTCTGATTGTGTCTGATTGTTCCAGACTGTTTCTGATTGTGTCTGATTGTTCAGATTGTTTCAGATTCTGTATGATTATATCTGATTGTTCAGAGTCTGAATGAATGTTCAGATTGTTTCAGATTGTTCTGATTGTGTCTGATTATTTCTGATTATTTCTGATTGTGTCTGATTGTTTCTGATGGTTTTCGTGTGACTTTTATAACAAACAGCTGATAAACTGGGTCACTCCCTACAGTGTCAGTATTCACTTCACCACACAAAGTACATGGAACCCACAGTTCTAGTTCAGTACTGAACACAGCAAATACCACATGGAATACTAGGTCAGTATTTTCAGAACCGTTGGTATTCACTCCAGTATCTCATACACATGCAACCAGGATTAACACCCTGAGATAATCTTGGGAGGGAAATAAAATGCTACGAATGCTAAACAGTGTTTCCCCGCCGGTGCAGAGCTCACAGAGCACAACTGCTTAAAGATTTTCTATCCAAAATGCATTCAACTGATAGAACCCCATAGCCCATAGGATGTCCCTCTGCCATCGATCCTCCTTCTCTCTCTCTGTCCACATCTTCTCTCTCGCTCTCTCTCTTCATCATCCTCTCCCTCCCTATGTCTCTCTTTATCATCCTCACAGATACACATGCACACACACACACACACACACACACACACACACACACACACACACACACACACACACACACACACACACACACACACACACACACACATGCACACACACACAGGGACAGATGGGAATCAATAGGAAATCAAGGGAGTGTCTGGCATAGAAGTTTGTAGTAAACGTTCTGACTGAACTTTTACTTCAAAGGGATCTTCTGAAGCTGGACCGAGGTGGAGCGTGGAGGAGCTGGGAAGGAGGAGGAGGAGAAGGGAGGAGGAGGAGGGGAGGAGGAGGACGGGAGGAGGAGAACGGGGAGAAGAAGGGGTGGGGAGGAGAGATGACGGACTTGGAGCTGGGATGGAGGAGGTGGCGATGTGTGGAGATGACGGTGGAGCCGGGGTGAAGGAAAGTTGATGCTTTGTGTGGAGAAAGAGGAGGAGGCTTCAGAAGGAGACGGCGGAGTGGGGTTGGAGTTGGAGGAGATGGGTTGTGTGGGAGGCTTAAGGGGCCTACACACACCGCTCAGACTCAAACCAACGGCCAACTGCCCATTCGACCGCTCAGTTGCCTCTCGTCTGACCCGTTCGGCAGAAAAGTTGCGTTGAAACACATGCCATCTACACAGTAGCCTGTACGTTTTGCGCTAGCGGCAAGACGCAGGCGCTAGTGTCGTGGCGCTAGTCCGCCCCTCCCAGACACTGCACTGATTCGCTGATTGGGTGCTGGCAGCACGCAACCAATCAGAGGCCAGACGCCTCAGACGCCGGCGCTCTCAGACTTTGCACGTTGACTCGGACCAGACACCGTCCGTGCGGATCCTAAAGCTTCCAACGCAGCTGAACACACGGAAAAAAGATTTGTTCCCAAACTCGTCCTAGTCTCCCCAAACGCTTCAGATGGCCAACGGTTGGGCCAGTGTGTAGCAACCTTCAGGAGGCCGCAGCGCCTGGGCTTGGACCAGACACCGGAGGAGGAGTTTAAGTGACAGGACGCTGGGCTGCCTGAGACAGAAGGTCAGAGTTCAATCCAGCGTAGCGTAGGGAGAGATAGGGGCGATGGCGCTAACGCCAGCTGACAGACGTGCTATGGGTGTCAGGGCCAAGTGGACGTCTCATCCCTCTTAGCCTCAACCCTTAGGCTTCTGCTGGCGGGACATTCAGATTGATACTGAAGCACCAGTGGCGCTCAATGCTCCCTCCTTCTCCTCCTCTCCCTGGAGAACACGGCAGGGGTATCTCATGTGGTGAAGCGGGACGTCAGGTTTTGATCCCCAGCTCCCCGACAAAACCCCCTATTATGACAAATCGGTCAGGGAAAGGGGGAGAGGGGGGAGAGAGGGAGGGTGATCGAGCTCTGATTGTCGTGTAGTGTGGGGGAGCGGGTCAAAAGGCATGCAATTTTGCCACCTGCCCGCAGAGCTTGGAGGGCTAAGAATTATCAAACCGATTTCATTATATCGGGCCCTACTCGCGTGGTGTGGGGGGCTGAGACTGTAATTGGCGATTACAGGGGCAGCAGCCAATTGGAGGGAACAAACTGCCCGTTCCTCTTAAGGGGAGACTCTGGTATCTGGATGAAACGGTGGTCAATCACCCACTTTTTTCCTCCTTGTCATTTTTAATGGCTAAGACTATTGCTTATCTTAGTACTTGAACCTGCCAACCTGCAAAGCTGCAAACCTACAAAAACGCAGATTGAAACGGTGCTTGAAACGTTCAGTTTCAGCAGATGAAAGCAGACGTAGCTATAGAGTACGTGAGATGTTCCGTTCATTAGAGAGCTTTCTATAAATATATCAGCTGTCCTACAGATAGACCCAGCAGACGTCATTCCCGTCTACATGAGAGCATACCAATTATCGGGGAAGGTGCGGAAAATCGGACAGCAGGGTACTCATGTCTTCCCCCCCCTGCACGTTCCCGAGTTCCCTGGTGTTGAACCCCGAGAGGACGGCAAGACAGGCCTGGTCGGCAAGCCAAGTTATTTAGTGTGCACTGCCAAAGCCTTCCCGGATTTGAAACGTCGCCGAGAGGGCTGGGGGCCTCGAGCACGACACCAAACTGCTCCCAATCAGCTGGCGGTTCCCCTTGCACGGGGAGACCAGAAGCTCAACACTTGCAAGGCTCCCTTCTCCCTTGTTTGGCTGAATGCTACACCACTCTTTAAATATCGGCCAAGCCTGTCCACCGGAGCAGTCTTCTCCGTTCGCGTAAAAAAAACATGTTATATTGAATTACGATTAGTTTATAATTAGTTTGTAATCATGAATTAATTATTTGTTCATGAATAAACAAATAATCAATTACGAGAATGCCAGGATCCAAGGATACACTAATAACCCCCCCCGTGCCCTTCAGTATCCACCACATAATTAACATTCATTTGCATAGTGGACTCTGATAGGGCAGCTCCACTTGTGGTGTCACAAATTGCACTCCTACGCACACTTCAACCACTCAAACACTCAAAAACACATGAAGGATCTCTGTCTTTCCCCTCAGTAGAGGAATGCGGGTTCTGCACATTGAACAACAGTAGCAAGCAAGCAAGCAAGCAGATAAGCTAGAGAAAACATGTTTTACAGTGAAGTCTTCAAGAAGCTAAATCCCTCTGATTCGCTGGAGCTTGACGTTGGACAGTGTCAGAGTAGATTAGGGTACTTTCTGTACTCAACATGATGACCAAAACATGAACCTCTTCACCCTGTCTCTCCGCTTCTCTAAATGCCTTTCTCATGTGTCTCTGGATTGATTGAGTCCGTCTAGGCTAAGCCCAAGGAAGCCCTGTACTAAAACAACGGATCTCCTTTGCGTTGCTCCTGCATACAACAACACTCAGTCCTTCCTCACGTAATTCGGTACACCGTCATCCATCCCACTAGCCATGGGCCCGGTCGGTGAGAGAATAACAAATAGGGCCGCTGGTTAGAGAGCTGCTCTACTACTCTGGTCAGGCTGGGCAGGCATCAGAGCGGACGTCAGAGACATGAATCCATTAGCCAACATGCGGGCATCTGGGGGGGAAGTAGTGCTCATAGGGGGGAGGAGGGAACTCATAGCAGAACTTAAAGTGCGATAACCTATATGCGATGTATCCTAATCAGAATCGGTTTTCCGGGTCAAAAAGTGGTTTTATTTGCTGCGCATTATTGAATCGCTACATCGCTAAATAACACTTTATTATTTAGTTGCCCCAGCAGTGACTGGGGTGTAAGTAAGTCAGTGGGGCAATGACTTATTCAGAGGTGCTATGAAGGATGAGCACACACACACACACACACACACACACACACACACACACACACGCACACACACACACACACACACACACACACACACACACACACACACACACACACACACACACACACACACACGAAAAAACAAAACATTGAGCCTACGTTCAGTGACTTGAGTGTTTATATAACATTAATGTGCTCGTTATTATAGCAGGGTCATTTCTAACTACAGATTGTTTGTTAGAATTGATAGCAACAACGTGCCTGGTCTGTAAAGTTTGCCAGAATTTTTTATTTTCTCTTTTAACAGCCGGTGCTACCGATGTGACAATTCTACTCAGACTGACGCGACCGAAGACACTGTCTGCTGCCCTCGTAGCCCAGCCGTCCGCGTGGGACCCACTGGGGGGGTTCCTGCAGCTGAGCGAAGGGCTTATAAACAGCTCCTTTCTTTGGAGGGGGGGGGGGGGGAACCTCGACAAGGCCAGTGCTCCAGGAATCCCCAGAGAAACCCATGAGCGGTCGTCCACTCGGCTCAAATCAGAACATCTCATTGTTCTCTGGGTTTTTGGCAGGCCCGGCACAGCTCTGGCGCGTTCGTTTTACCCCCTCCCACAGCTCAAACTAAGTCCTGCCTCTGACTGGGCCGATAGCCAGCCATAGTTTCAGATAATGGGGTGGCACCTGGGGTAGCCAATCAGATTCCAGGGGTGGCCCAAGGCCAATCCCTGGGTACGCCCCGGGCCCCAAACAGAGGTCGCCTCAGGCTGAGAGCTGACTGGTCCAGGCGCTCACTCAGGGAAACTCTCGCATCAAGTTGGAGCAGGCATCACGTGTGGGAGACAGCAGGACAGGAGCCTGGGCTGGCAGCTGTGATTCTGTGAAGCCGACGCGTCCCATCCAATGGAAAACAAAATCTTTTCTCCGACGGTTTCAATGTCCTCATTTTTAAGGAGATTAGTTTAGTTAGAAGTATGTTTCATTATTCATGATGTGGCAATATTAAATCAATGTGAAGCTTTGAAGGCAAAGAAATTGCACTGACGATGATTTTTGGGTTAGAAGGTACAACATGTGCTTGATTTAACGTTGAACTGATACAGATACATCTGTACAACTCTCTCTCTCTCTCTCTCTCTCTCTCTCTCTCTCTCTCTCTCTCTCTCTCTCACTCTCTCTCTCTCTCTCTCTCTCTCTCTCTCTCTCTCTCTCTCTCTCTCTCTCTCTCTCTCTCTCTCTCTCTCTCTCTCTCTCTCTCTCTCTCTCTCTCTCTCACTCTCTCTCTCTATATATATATATGTTTTTTTTTTATATTTATATATATATAAATATACACACACACACATGCACACAGACCACTTTCATTCACGCACACATAGACTCACACACACATGCACAAAGACACACTTATTATGGCTCCAAACTAATTTCATTGACAGTAAATATTTTTCCTGCCAATAAGGCCACCTTGACAGATAAGTGAACAAGAGGCAGGGAGAGAGAGGGAGAGACATTGAATTGAGAGAGAGAGAAAGAGAGAGAGAGATGGAGAATTAACCACTAGTTAGACCACACTCTGAGGGTTAATCTCTCTCTCTCTCTCCCTCCCTGTCCCTCTATGTCTCTCTGTCTCTATCTCTCCCTGTCTCTCTCTCCCTGTCCCTCTCTGTCTCTCTCTCTCTCTCTCTCTCTCTCTCTCTCTCTCTCTCTCTCTCTCTCTCTCTCTCTCTCTCTCTATCTCTCTCTCTCTCTCTCTCTCTCTCTCTCTCTCTCTCTCTCTCTCTCTCTCTCTCTCTCTCTCTCTTGTTCGCCCCCTAGAGGCAGCTGCTGTCCCTATTTTTCCAGCTCCAGAAACCGATCTTGTTGCCGTGGAAACAGAAGGGAGGGGAGGGAGTTCCACTGCCGCATTGCCTGAACGTGCATGTGTGTGGGTGTGTTGAGCTACGTGTGTGAGTTTATCTACTTATGTGTGAATGTGTGTGTGTGTGTGTGTGTATGTGTGCATATCCATGTGTATATGTGTAGGTATAGTGTATTTTTCTAGGTGTGAGTGTGTTTAGCTATGTGTGTGTGTCTGACTGTGTTTAGCTTTGTAAGTGTGTGTGTGGGTGTGTGTGTGTGTGTGTGTGCAGGGTGTGGGTGTGTGTGTGTGTTCCCTCCGTATACCCCCCCCTCACACACACACACACACACACACACACACACACACACACACATACACAAATACGCACTAGCAGAGATATTTGATTGGTAGAGGAATTGATTTGTCCTCTCCTCCCGCTGGGTTCCTTAAGCAGTGAGTTCCTCCATCACCAGGGACCACCGCCATGCTTTGTTCCTGCTGCGCTGCTCCCCAACAATGTCTCTCTCTCTCTCTCTCTCTCTCTCTTTCTCTCTCTCTCTCTCTCTCTCTCGCTCTCTCTCTCCCTCTCTCTCTCTCTCTCTCTCCCTCTCCCTCTCTCTCTCTTCCTCTCTGTCTCTATCGCGCCCTCTATCTCTCTGTCTCGCTCTCTCTCTCTCTCTCTCTCCCTCTCCCTCTCTCTCTCTTCCTCTCTGTCTCTATCGCGCCCTCTATCTCTCTGTCTCGCTCTCTCTCTCTCTCTCTCCCTCTCCCTCTCTCTGTCTCGCTCTCTCTCTCTCTCTCTCTCTCCCTCTCCCTCTCTCTCACTTCCTCTCTGTCTCTATCGCGCCCTCTATCTCTCTGTCTCTTTCAGTTGACCTCCCTCCATCAGCCCCACCAACCCATCCATCACCACCTCCAACATCACCTCCGCATCATTATCGTCATCATCAGCCACGTCGGAATCCTCGCCACTACCATCACCGACATCATCGTTGTCATCACCGCCACCACCACCGCCACCACCACCACCACCACCACCACCACCACCACCAACATCAACACCATCACCACCTAAACCCCGGAAATCTCCAACACGTAACCTCCTCCTCTTACGTCGGTCGTGACCCTGATGGCGATGGCTGCCCAACATGACACCTTCCCTGCGTCTTCTCCCCCTCCTCCTCCCCCTCCTCCACCTCTTTCATCCCCGTCTCCCCCCCCCCCCCCTGGTGACCCAGCCAATCAGTGCCCCCCCCCTTCTGCCGGTTTGTGGGCCGGCCCGGTCTGTATGGAGATGAGAGCGTTTGTTTGTCTGTTCTCGGGGCGCGGGGCTCCGGCGGCGCGCTGGCTGGTTTTAATTGAGTGGGTCAGCGGCTCAGGGATGAATTATTAAATAAGCAACAAGCAGCAGTGACACGTGGGCGGCTGCAACCGTGGAGAATATGATTAACGTTTGGCCGTTCTATTTTCCCTCCTCCTCGTCCTCCTCCTCCTCCTCCTCCTCCTCCTCCTCCTCCTCCCATCTTCTCTCTCTCTCACTCTCTCACTCTTTGAACACATGGGAACAGTCTTCCAGTAACGGAGGTAGGCGGTAGACGTCTTCCACTTCCAAGGTTTATATGTCTGGTTCAGAAACACAGTGTTTGGAATGGGGGGGCCTGGGCGCGTGGGGGGGGGGGGTTTGAGGCGCAGTCATCCGGACAGACCACCTGCCGTGGTCCCGACATCTTGCTCACACCAGAGCAGTCACGACTTGTATATTTATACAATAAAGATTTACCGGCTAGCTGCCTTCACACCTGCCGTCCACAGGTTGTGACCGTCGCAGAGCATCGTCTGGCCTATTAGTGCGACAGCGCTGACCTCACCGGATAAGAGGACTCCGGCCCACGCCCCCCCGCCGCCTGTTAGTCGTCCTTTGGGTCGAGCCGCGCCTCCCGCCCACACCGGCTCCTTAAGGACGTGACTCCACCGTGGGTCACCTCGGATCAAGGTGTTTGGCGGACGGTGAACGGCGGCGCTCGTAGCAGCCGCTGCCAAAGCTGCGATCACGCCTCACGCGGCGGTGATGCGATAACAGGACAGCGGGCGGAGACGGAGAGCGAGGCGCGGTAAGTGGTGATTTGAGGGACGCCGCGCCGCGCGCTGTCGGCTTAGCGGAGAATCATCGGCGGCCCCGGCGCACGGCGCGGTGCGGCGCGCCGGGGGGGGGACGACGACTGACCGCTCTGACAGGATGTCACACTGACGCCGCTGAGCAATTAGCCAATCAGCGGGCACTGCCGCAGGGGGGGGCGGGGGGGGGGGGGGGGGGGGGGGGGGGGGGTGAGGCATCCAATCACTTCCAATCACGAAGAAAGGAGGGAGAGAAGATGAGAAGACGCGCGGAAGACCCCGTTGTCTCCTGAAACGTCTCATAGAGGGGCCACTCTGTCGCTCTCTCCCCGGCTCCCCGTGTTCATATACTCGGGGGCGAAGTCCGGATCCAGTTTGGGCCGGGCGGGAGTCTGGAGTGACACGTACAACTGGTCCGCTGTAGTCTCTCATTCCCTCCTCCTCCCTCCTCTCTCACTCTCTTTCTCTCTCGCTCTATCTCGGCCTCTATCCCCCCCCTCACCCTCCGCCAGCACCTTCCTCGGTCTGCTTTCTGCCTTCTAATCAGTGAACGTACGCTCCTCCTCCTCCTCCTCCTCCTCCTCCTCCTCTGCCGCGGCCTGTCTGGGCCGATCAGCATCAGGGTCCACACAGCCACACTAATTGAATGGCTTCCTCATTGACATGCACGGGGGGGCACGCCTCGGCTCCCAGGGGCCACTTGGTACCACCCCCCCCACCCCGCCCCCCCATCCCCCCACCCACACACATAGCCGTCTCGGCCGTTCCCACCATCGCCTCCAAGAAAAAAACAAAAACAAAAAAAACTAGAGTTCAGACGGCGTTCTATAGCGCCACCACAGGGGACAGAGGGGGGAGAGAGGGGGGAGAGAAGGGGAGGGCAGAGGGGAGAAGGGGAGGGGCGTATCAGATGAGGAGGAGGAGGAGGAGGAAGAGGAAGGAGGAGGAGGAGGAGGAGGAGGAGGGAGGAGGAGGAGGAGGAGGAAGGAGGAAGGAGGAGGAGGAGGAGGAGGAGGAGGAGGAGGAGGAGGAGGAGGGAGGAGGAGGAGGAGGAAGGAGGAAGGAGGAGGAGGAGGAAGGAGGAAGGAAAAGGGAGAGAAAAGTGGAGGGAGGGGGAGAGGGAGGGAGGAGAGGAGGAGAGAGGAGGGGAGGGGAGGTAAGGGGGGTGAGATGAGAGGAGGTTGAGGAGGAGAAATGAGAGAGAAGATGGAAAGGAGGGAGAGAAGATGAGAGGCAGGGAGGAAAGGAGTAAGGAGATGAGAGGCAGGAAGGAAAGGAGTAAGGAGATGAGAGGCAGGAAGGAAAGGAGGAAGGATATGAGAGGCAGGAAGGAAAGCAGTAAGGGAATTTTTCTGAGTTGTGTGAGAGATGAATACCAATATGCTGCGTGTGTGTGTGTGTGCGTGCGTGCGTGCGTGCGTGCATGCGTGCGTGCGTGCGTGTGTGCTTGTGAGTTTGTAGGTGACTTTGCAGGACAAGTGTTGATGTGGAAGATGACACGCGTCTCAGACCTAAAGGAATAGAAGCTACAGATGCCACGCAGAAGAATGGAACCGACTAACATTCCAGCTCCTATAACCACATTACTGAGATACCGTTTTTGTATGCATTAGAAATGCAAAAATTGTGTTTCGTCATGCCAATGAAGCAAATAAAATTGAAATTGAAATGAATGAAACGTGCGCTGCTGTATCACCATATCTCGCTCCAGGCAACAGGATAACGAGATCGTTTTGACATGCAATTCTTCAACACCCTCCTACCTCAAATAGTTACATCTCATCTGTTTAGCCAGAGAGCATATCTCTGGTCACATTAAAAGCTTACTCCCCCCTGAAATTGTGAACAGGAAGTACGCTAACCCTTTTTTTAAAAATAAAAGCGTGCTCGACTGTGTTACTGTGCAAGAGGCAAATCTAAAACTGTCACTTCTGATACACAACCCAACACACAAAGCAGGCACGCACACATTGACGCACAGCAACACACCCGATGCACACTAATCCCTCCCTCGCTCTCTCTGATCTCCAGTTGTTGAGTCATCCTGACATATTGTCAGGCGTGTTGAACTCCTGGGTTCAACTGTTTCTAAACGTTGTGCGCGTGCGTGTGTGTGTGTGTCCATAGATGTGTGTAGTTGTACGTAAAGTATGTGCATGCCTGTGAGTGTATATATATAAATATAGTAGGAGTCATCAGTTGTCTCAAAGTGCATGACGTTGATGAAGATTGGACCCGATCTCTGAACCCCTGAGGCCACTGGAGAGACGCTTTGCTCTACTGCCTTCTCATCATCCTCCTCTTTCTACTCCTCCCCCTCATCCTGTCTTCATCCTATCCTCAACCACCTATCCCTACTGCCCTTCTCCTTCTCCTCCTCCTCCTCCTCCCCTTGCTCATACTTCCCCTCCTTCTCTCCTCCTCCTCCTCCTCTCATCTCCTCCTCATTCTCCTCCACTCCTCCTCCTCCTCCTCCTCCTCCTCCTCATCCTCCTCCTCTCCCCCTCCCCTGTCACTCCTCATCCTCTCATCTCCTCTTCTCCCCCTTCTCTCATCTCTCTTAGAGAGACGGATTAGAGGCAGAGCTACCGACCATCGACCAATGGTCATCTTGCGGTATTTTTTAAATCATCCAATATTTATTTACTATTCACTCTATTTAGCTTGTATCTTCTAGAGTTACATCACCTTCCTGTGCTTTCTGCCGTGACGCCTGGATTCCTGTCTCGGAATGATAAGGTATAAGCCATCTTATCTTCACTTACATTATTGCTCCATTCATTAGTCGCTGATGCTAATCACAGCTGGTCCCGTTAACCACTGAGCTATAGCTAACATGGCGAGAAAGTTGTCATGGAAACTCCCGCTCGTCAGGGGTTCCCGACACTCGTGCTTTCTTCGTACACTGCGATGACGTCACACAAACTTAAATGACTTTTCGGGGACGTTGGGTGACCTAAAACTATGTTAATAAATGCCTTAATATAAACAGCGTATTTTCACCTTGAAAAGTGTCTATTTTTAGATTGTTTTTGAGCCCTGTGCTTTTCCACCGGCTCTCTCTATGGCCTGAGTGTTGCAGAACCACTGCTGGCCACCGGGAGCAGTGTGGCCTCAAATCTCGAGACCTGAGGGTTTGGTTTTAATGAGAAGTGAGCTTGGATAGTCGGCAGAGGTTAAAGGTCATGCTGTAAACGTCAGTCCTCACGTGTGGGTCCCTGTACGGATATAATTACGGAGTTCAGGAGTGTTAACAGGTCCCAACATTGACTCATTAATTACACTACCGTGATATATTGTGTGTGTGTGTGTGTGTGTGTGTGTGTGTGTGTGTGTGTTTTGTGTGTGTGTGTGTGTGTGTGTGTGTGTGTGTGTGTGTGTGTGTGTGTGTGTGTATATGGGTGTGCGCGTGAGTGGAGTATGTATCTGCTGTATATGTGTGTGATTGTGCATGTGCGTGAGTGTGTGTGTGTGTGTGTGATCATGTCTGTTTTTGTGAATGTGTGCATGTGTGTGCTCTTGTCTGTTTGTGTGAGCGTGTGCATGTGTGTTGCCGTTTGTGTGTGTGTGTGTGTGTGTGTGTCTGTGGGGTGCGCTCTAAGTGGTGTCTCTTGTCGTCTGCAGCTTAACATGTCAGGGGACCGACAGCTAGCTCCTGCGCTACCTCAGCTTAGCATTAGCAGCAGGCAAAAGCTAACATTAGCAGCGGACTGAAGCTCATCCATCACAGCCCTGTTAGCGTTAGCCCCTTGCTCTGAGAGCGCAGCCTCCCGTTCCCACAGTGACAGCCACCCCCACCCATCCACTAGTCTGGTGAATTGCTCCTCTGATCACAAGTGACTGCTCAATTCTAGGAGGAGATAAAGTTCGTTCTACAGCTCCTCCTATCCCAGGGCCTCCTCCTCCTCCTCCTCCTCCTCCTCCTCCTCCTCCTCCTCCTCCTCCCCCTCCTCTTCCTCCTCTGGATCTTTTCGGCCCTGAGGAGATCCAGAGCTCTCCCCACACAAGGCGGTCAGGCGATGAGGGTGATGTAGATGTACACGGGAATATGTATATATGTACTCTGAATATATACATACATAGAATATTTATGTATATAGAAAGAGAGAAAAGTATGATTTCTTCTTCATTCACAGATGGAACCGGTGACGGGTTTTCAATAATCTTTTGTAACAATGTCAGACATGCAAAATACACATTGAATACTAAATCAATGTATCTTGCATGTAAACAACTCGACATTAATTTGTGAGAGCACTCATGTAGTACATGAATACATGGTATGAATGCCGAGTACCCAGGAGAGAGCTGGTGTTTACCGCATCGAAGTGAATTTAAAGCGTGTTCCAACTGAAGGTATTTCGTGTTTCGTTGGATCCAGAGACATTAGTATGCAAAGCAAACATATTTTCATTAATGCTCATTAAAATAATAAGTCAAACCTCACAACATGACTAATTAGATCATCCTACAACCGCATGTTTAGGAATTTATGTGAAAATTAAGATTAATTGACTTTAGGAACAATGAGTAAAAAATGATGTGTGCCTTATATTGTTTGTGTGTTTGTGTGTGTGTGTGTGTGTGTGTGTGTGTGTGTGTGTGTGTGTGTGTGTGTGTGTGTATGGGTGTGTATGTGTGCGCCAGTAGATTTGTGTGTGTGTGTGTGTGTGTGTGTACGTTTGTGTCTGCAGAATTTGAAGTGTGTGTATGTGTGCGTGCCTAGGTGCAGTTTTAAGTGTGTGTGCTCAACACAGTCTCACTCCGAGAACGTCAAATACCGACTGTTGGCAAAGGCCCTTTAGCGTCGGTGACTGACGGGAAAGGTACCCTTTTTATTCGGTCGGTGACGGTAAAGGTACCCTTCGGCGTCTTCTGCATACGGAATGGGGGGTGCCTCACTACGTCTCTAATAGACGATGTGAGCATCTTTCCTATTGGATAGTTTTTTAGGATATTCTTCTGTGAAAATGGCGGACATACTTTTTATCCTGGGTGGAAAATATGATATTTTAGAATAGTTACACCATTAAAAGTGTTTATGTAAACATTTTTAGCGAGAAATGTGCATTTTACTTTCATAATCGTCGTTCGGCGAATGTGAAGGATGTTTGGTTTGATAGATATGACGAAGAATATTTCATCGGGCGATAATGGCCGGCGTACAGGCATCCCGGGCTCACGAAAATAGGTGACACTGTCACGTTATTTAATCTATTGAAACGTGATCAGGTACACGTATTTTCTAAATGTTCGTGTCAAAAAGCAAAATTTTCAAACTCATGCATATCAATTGGAAGTATTTGTCGTGATTTGTCACTAAGCACGACTTCCATCTAAGGTTCTGTCCGGGAGCTTTCTCCCTATTGTCCCTTAAGGAGCTCCGTACAGAACATTTATTGTTAAAAAATTTCTGTGATAACTAAGAATATGACAGCTTTTCCAGTCTCACCAATATGCGCACAGATCGCACGGTTTGACACTTTCAAGATGCGTGCAGTAGCCTACATACGCCAAATGACCATTTCGTGTGCATACGATACGCAAAACCCAGCATTAACTACTGTGGAGGGCGGATACGTCCATTTCGCGTGCATATGATACGAAAAACCCAGCATTAACTGAATGGGAGATGCAATATTTTAGGACAGATTCACCATTTAACGTGTTTCTAATGACATTTCTAGCGAGAAATGTACTTTTCCCTTGAATAATCCTCAGTCAGTGAATGTGTATGATCTTTATTAATCTTTATTATCTGAATGGGAAATGCAGCTCACGTGTTTCCTGCTTTTGTGTTATTAAACCGTTACTTTATGTAACTTTTAATGATATCATCTTGTTAGAAACACGTACGTTTTCGTGAACACTGGATTACGTCGCATTTCAACATAAAATAGCGTGTTATACACACACACACGCACACACACACACACACACACACACACACACACACACACACACACACACACACACACACACACACACACACACACACACACACACACACACACTGCATTTCGCTGCCAAATATATAAATACTAAGGCAGAATAAAGAATAAATTAATTCATTATCATTCAACTTCAACATGCGTTATTACAGTATAGTGGTGGAGGGATGACGTGTGTTGGCCAACCCGGAAGTGAGCGTCGCCCTGGGTTCCCTTGACAAAAAGCCAACGGGTTTTTCCATTTGATTTTGGATTATTGCAGAAAAATTAGCATCTTTGAAGCACCTCCTCAAAAACTGAAAATAAATAAAAATAACTGTGCTCCAAAGAAAGAAATGTAAACCAATGCATTCCGAATGGGAGTGTTTCTCCGATTTTTCCATGCTACACAGAACGAAATGTAAACCCATGCAAATAAAGACTTCATGGTCATAATCATTTAAATATCATTAATCTCCTGAGGGTGGTATTCTATTTTTTTCAACGGGGCTGAATCCAGTCACTTGACCGTCAAGGTTGCTATGGTGGTTGCTATCCACCAGCCCCTCTAATCCTTACATGGCTCTAAAAACCACGCGGCAAATGAGCTGCCGTGATTTGTGTTGTTTTTGTCGTAAACTAGTGTCCGATGGTTAAAAAATAGACGGATATTCCAAGGTATCCTTAAAAGGCAGCTTGGATGTTTTTATTTTCTGCAGTTTAGACTTCTTCTATAACCTATTTTTGAAAGCAAAACACCAAGCTCATTGATTTAACGAGGCAGGGTTATTTGTTTTATTTATTAAATAAATATTTATGAGAGGTCATTCCTTCTCCTGAGTTTTCTTCCTATTTATGTCTAGTGTACAACCCTACTGTCCACAAGCATCACCCCCCCCTCCCCATATGGATTTGGAGAATTGTTGCCACGTCCCAGTGGTGGAGGTATCATATATATGAAAGAGGGCATTCAATTATACTACAATGATCAATTAGGAGGCCGAAGCCCTAAAGGAAGTGATGCAATAGGTGACTGGGTCGACGACATTTAAGTAAGCTTTACTTTGAGGTCTCTTATATATCAAAGGGGGTCTCAAAGGACGCATACGCTTCAACTTGTGGCTCCGGTCCTACAGGAAATGACTCAGCAAGTGCTCCATCTCGTTGCACCTGCACCCAGCGGCTCACTTGCAAGATTTTGGCCTGAAGTTCTTCCCAGACCTACACCCTAGCCATCCAACACGCATATCTTAGAATCAGGCTTCTCTTTAATAATGACAAAAAGCTATTAGAGAAATACACATTCACTTTTTGTTATCTCATAAGCGGCGTGGTGCCGGCTCCTTTTGACCTTTTGACCCCAGACTTCAAAAACGTGGCCACAGGCCAGCTGTGACTACACACCTTAAGCCACAAATGTACACCTCCATCCCACAAAAAATGGGGACTAGAAACTAACCTCTGTCTTATGTACATTTACCGTACTGTGGGAGGTCACGCCCCTTTTCCGGCCTTTTCGAGATAGCTAGGGATGCTAAAATGTTTACACACATTTCCCGGGGCCCCGAGAACGACATATCCGAGATTTGGAGTTCTAGCCCTTAGAGAAAAAAAGTTTTCCCAAATGGACTGTCATTTGGACAAAGCCCCTCAGAAGTGTTACCTGCAAGACCTAATGGTTCAGAATGTGGTGGAAAAACAGTTTTTGAGATAGGAAGGTCCTACCGCCCTGAAATTTGAATACCTTATTCTAAGGCCTAACTGGGACCCCCGCACCGAAACTTGGCCCGGTCGGACCCCGAGGGCCGGAATGGGGGGCCCTTCCTGCCCTAAACTTGGCCCAGTCGGACCTTGAGTGCCGGAAGGGGGGGCCTGGACTTTCATAATCCTCGCTTGGTGACTGTAAAGGATGTTTGGTCGGATGTTATGACGAAGAATCATAATGTGAATGTGAATATTCTATAAATGTCTTGATATCATCTTTCGTCTCAACACTTCTGCTGCAGCCGCTTAAAGTATCACTCCGAGAACCTTAAAATATGAATCAATTCATTAGAAGTATGAAAATATCTTCCCGGTTACGTAACGGGGCAAACAAGGTGTCCTTTGACATCTACGTTTCGAGGCGATTGCAACAGTGCCACACATGATCATATTTGAATATGTTTCGGGGTAGTAATTAGCTGTCGATTTTGGAGGCCTTTATCAATAATGACCAGCTATAGATTTGCTTCCCGATGGAGATTTTTGACAAATTACATGTTATTTAGCATCTACACGTTAAGCTGAGTCCAATGAGATCATGCTCGCCCTCTTGCTACACCGAGATAATGTCCTAGACCTAGGTGTACCATGTAAAATACATGTTACCATTTTCTAGAGTGTCATGCTTGGTGTCATTGGACTCAACTCAACGTGTAGAGGCTAAATAACATGTCATTTGTCACAAATTTCTATCGGGAAGCAAATCAATAGCTGCTCATTATTGATTAAGGCCTCCAATTTCGACAGCTAATTACTACCATTAAACATGTTCGAATATGCTCATGTGTGGCACCGTTGCAATCGCCTGGAAGCGTAGATGTTGAAGGACACCTTGTTCTCCCTCTTACGTCACCGGGAAGATATTTACATGCTTTTGATTGACTAATGAATTGATTCAGCTATTCCCCCAGAAGTCTGGGGTCAAAAGGTCAAAAGGAGCCGGCACCACGCCGCTTATGAGTCAAAAGTTAATGTGTATTTCTCTCATACATTTTGTCATTATTAAAGAGAGGCCTGATTCTCAGATATGCAGGTTGGATGGCTACGGTGTAGGTCTGGGAATAACTTCAGGCCAAAATCTTGCAAGCGAGCCGCTGGGTGCAGGTGCAACGAGATGGAGCACTTGCTGAGTCATTTCCTGTAGGACCGGAGCCACAGGTTGAAGCGTATGCGTCCTTTGAGACCCCCTTTGATATATAAGAGACCTCAAAGTAAAGCTTACTTAAATGTCGTCGACCCAGTCACCTATTGCATCACTTCCTTTAGGGCTTCGGCCTCCTAATTGATCATTGTAGTATAATTGAATGCCCTCTTTCATATATATGATACCTCCACCACTGGGACGTGGCAACAATTCTCCAAATCCATATGGGGAGGGGGGGGTGATGCTTGTGGACAGTAGGGTTGTACACTAGACATAAATAGGAAGAAAACTCAGGAGAAGGAATGACCTCTCATAAATATTTATTTAATAAATAAAACAAATAACCCTGCCTCGTTAAATCAATGAGCTTGGTGTTTTGCTTTCAAAAATAGGTTATAGAAGAAGTCTAAACTGCAGAAAATAAAAACATCCAAGCTGCCTTTTAAGGATACCTTGGAATATCCGTCTATTTTTTAACCATCGGACACTAGTTTACGACAAAAACAACACAAATCACGGCAGCTCATTTGCCGCGTGGTTTTTAGAGCCATGTAAGGATTAGAGGGGCTGGTGGATAGCAACCACCATAGCAACCATGACGGTCAAGTGACTGGATTCAGCCCCGTTGAAAAAAATAGAATACCACCCTCAGGAGATTAATGATATTTAAATGATTATGACCATGAAGTCTTTATTTGCATGGGTTTACATTTCGTTCTGTGTAGCATGGAAAAATCGGAGAAACACTCCCATTCGGAATGCATTGGTTTACATTTCTTTCTTTGGAGCACAGTTATTTTTATTTATTTTCAGTTTTTGAGGAGGTGCTTCAAAGATGCTAATTTTTCTGCAATAATCCAAAATCAAATGGAAAAACCCGTTGGCTTTTTGTCAAGGGAACCCAGGGCGACGCTCACTTCCGGGTTGGCCAACACACGTCATCCCTCCACCACTATACTGTAATAACGCATGTTGAAGTTGAATGATAATGAATTAATTTATTCTTTATTCTGCCTTAGTATTTATTTATTTGGCAGCGAAATGCAGTGTGTGTGTGTGTGTGTGTGTGTGTGTGTGTGTGTGTGTGTGTGTGTGTGTGTGTGTGTGTGTGTGTGTATAACACGCTATTTTATGTTGAAATGCGACGTAATCCAGTGTTCACGAAAACGTACGTGTTTCTAACAAGATGATATCATTAAAAGTTACATAAAGTAACGGTTTAATAACACAAAAGCAGGAAACACGTGAGCTGCATTTCCCATTCAGATAATAAAGATTAATAAAGATCATACACATTCACTGACTGAGGATTATTCAAGGGAAAAGTACATTTCTCGCTAGAAATGTCATTAGAAACACGTTAAATGGTGAATCTGTCCTAAAATATTGCATCTCCCATTCAGTTAATGCTGGGTTTTTCGTATCATATGCACGCGAAATGGACGTATCCGCCCTCCGCAGTAGTTAATGCTGGGTTTTGCGTATCGTATGCACACGAAATGGTCATTTGGCGTATGTAGGCTACTGCACGCATCTTGAAAGTGTCAAACCGTGCGATCTGTGCGCATATTGGTGAGACTGGAAAAGCTGTCATATTCTTAGTTATCACAGAAATTTTTAACAATAAATGTTCTGTACGGAGCTCCTTAAGGGACAATAGGGAGAAAGCTCCCGGACAGAACCTTAGATGGAAGTCGTGCTTAGTGACAAATCACGACAAATACTTCCAATTGATATGCATGAGTTTGAAAATGTTGCTTTTTGACACGAACATTTAGAAAATACGTGTACCTGATCACGTTTCAATAGATTAAATAACGTGACAGTGTCACCTATTTTCGTGAGCCCGGGATGCCTGTACGCCGGCAATTATCGCCCGATGAAATATTCTTCGTCATATCTATCAAACCAAACATCCTTCACATTCGCCGAACGACGATTATGAAAGTAAAATGCACATTTCTCGCTAAAAATGTTTACATAAACACTTTTAATGGTGTAACTATTCTAAAATATCATATTTTCCACCCAGGATAAAAAGTATGTCCGCCATTTTCACAGAAGAATATCCTAAAAAACTATCCAATAGGAAAGATGCTCACATCGTCTATTAGAGACGTAGTGAGGCACCCCCCATTCCGTATGCAGAAGACGCCGAAGGGTACCTTTACCGTCACCGACCGAATAAAAAGGGTACCTTTCCCGTCAGTCACCGACGCTAAAGGGCCTTTGCCAACAGTCGGTATTTGACGTTCTCGGAGTGAGACTGTGTTGAAAATAAACAT
>NC_044053.1:5420208-5427708 GCF_902167405.1 Gadus morhua
GAGTCTGACATTACCTGTAGCTCTGCCATATTCTCCACCGGTGGGGGGGGCTCTTCATTTATCACACGAAGCAAACTCAAACTCTGTTAGGAGATAATGGCTTCATTAGAGGAGGAATTGACTAACAAAGCAACAGGAATAATTACCACCGTCCCTGCAGCCGAACGCTCAGGGGATCTACTTTGTGCTGCTGTCTGGAAGGGAATGCAGGCTTCCTTATGTTGAAGCTTAAATTATTCATGTTACTCTTATTCACCAGTTCCCTGCCCATTCACTTTAATGCTCCGTACAAAATCATAATATTATTCCTCCTTCCTTGACATTGTTAACGTCTGGTTCAGTTTGCAGATGGAATGTTTTCATTCCCCTACAACCTTTCGGCCCTGCGTCTGGACGAACTCTGGCCCCGCCTCACGCAACATTCGGTTGGCTGCTGGGAGATTAGGAGATTGAAGCCCTGGAGGGATTTGCCAATCAGAAAGAGAGGTACTGCGTTATTCAGTTCGGATGGAATGCTGCTGTGGCATTTGTAGTAGCAACTCCAAATGTCCTCTCGAGGCAGATTTCCACTTGAGCTTCATTGACGTAAGTCTTTGGCTAGCGCTGTGATTGGTGGATGTGGAATCTACTCCACATGGACATTTTTCTCCACTTTACAAGTAATTATCCTTGTAATTATCGTCATAGCGGTGGCCGGTTTTCTGATAAGTTTCCTCCGGCAATAATTAAAACAATGACGCACAGAGGCAGATTTCAAGGATCATGGGGATCCCTCATGATGTTACAAGCATAACGTTAATCGCTATCTCATCCACGTGAGCGTGATCGTCAATTCAGTGTCTATGGAGGCACGGTCTTGATAGGTATCGATTTTCAGCACAAGCGTAAAGCCCCAAGCAGAGGGTGTATACCTCTGATAATCTAAAGTGCCGTCTCAGCAGCCTGTGTATATAGATATACTTTAAACTCAGCAGAGATGCCGTATGGTAAGTCACCTGGGTCGATGTCTGAGCTCCCTCTACATGGCAGCTTCCCTCAGACATCTTCTGCTAACATTTTGAGAGACAAACACAGTACACACACACATCAACCTGTCCACACGTCAAACACACACACACACATCAACACGTTGACACGCACATCCACACACCAAACACACATCAGAACACAGATGATCACATACTCACTCATCACACACACACACACGCACGCACGCACACACACACACACACACACACACACACACACACACACACACACACACACACACACACACACACACAACACACATGCACACACACACACACGCACGCACACACACGCGCACACACACACACACACACACACACACACACACACACACACCACACACACACACACACACACACAACACCACATCTATAAATACACCAACCCATCCAATAACATCAAATATACGAATACACACACATAAGCACACACACAAACACACAGTCAATCACGTCAAGTCAATCTGTTTTCCTGTCCGTCAATCAGTCTTTCCATCGGTCGGTCTCTTCAGACTCTGACTCTTTTTTTTTAATCTCCCTCTGCTTCTCTCGGAGTCTCACGAGAACGTTTCTGCCATCGTTGCATGAATCCTCTCATCGTCCCACCAAGCTGGCCTCATGTTTAAACACTGGGTGAGGAATCTCTACCGTAGACCAGCGTTTATCTATGGGTCCGGACCCAAAATGAGTTGCCATACCGTCAGAGGTGGGGGCCATGGCCTGACGAGGCAACAGAACACTCAGGACACTCTGGCACGAGGGAATCGAAGTCGAACGCACGAAATCTGTGAACAAAAAATGCAAATGATGGTCCTTTCATTGACGTGGGTGTGCTGGCGGGATCCCAGACACGCTGAAATAGTCTTTCAGGTCCCTAGATGAAGGGACTGATAGAGAGGAAGGAAGTATCACTGTATGATAACACGTCGTAGCACTCTGATGACAGGCGGCATTCAGTGATATTTCAAATTCGTCTCCGATATTTACAGCGTTATAATTAAGAGCCCGTCTGGAGGCTGCTGAATATTTGATGAAGGTTTTTTGGTCCTCCAGTAAAGCTGCCAGACTGTGTGCGGAACCCAGCCCCTCCCGGAGCTCTTAAACCAACATCTAAAGGTCAGGATGGTTTATCAGCACGGGGAGGAACACCAGAGAGAGTTGAGCAGAACGTGAGTGTTCTTCCTACTCGCCTCGGCGGCACGAGAGCTTTTCAGCAGTGCAGCGTTTAATGAGCGCTCCGTCGGCTGGGAAACACTGCCTAATACAAATGGAAGGGACTCCTCTGCATCGCGGAGCGACCGATTTTCTCTTTCAAAAGGATGTCTGAGCGTCTACTCAGCGTTCTGCCTCTTTATTCTCTGTGCATTGATTGTTTTCGGGCGTTTCGATGCTGTGAATGTTATCCCTTTCTTTAAAGGGGACGTAGTATACTACCACCAGGTGTGAGTGGGATAACATTTGAGGAAAATCTGCCTCTTCTGACATCACAAGTGGGCATGTCCACCTAGATGTATGACAGATAGATGAGAAACGTCTGCTACAGTCCACTTTGTAGGCTGTTGTACTGATCTATCCAGCGTACATACATCTAGGTGGACACGCCCACTTGTGATGTCAGAAGCGGCAGATTTTCAAAACGGCTTGCAGTTGCTAATCCCACTCCCACATGGCGGCATAATGTGACACCTTTAGTGACACCGTCTAGGCAAAGCTCTGATGGCGATGTGATGAGGTGTCTTCAGCAGAGCCCTGGTGTAAGAGTTGTTCCTGACTGGCTGCGGCTTCCGGGACGGAAGGCCAGATGGTTCTGGGAACCAGTCCCTGAACTCCAAGCGCCGACGAAGAGGACATTAGGGAAGGCTCCTGATTGGATGAGTGAGCCATGAGGTATCACCCCACCGACAACCAGAAGGGCAAAAGATTAGGAGTTGTAGTGAAAGGGCGTTCTTCTCATGATTTCTGGGAAACTGTGTGTACACCATGTTTATGGTGTATTCAGGTTGTCAATTAGTATACCTTTATATATACAGGGGTAGGAATAAGTTTAGGCACCCATGCTATAGTTGACTAAAAAGAGGAATACAAATTAATCTTTTGGAAATTGATCTTAATGCTTTGATTAACCAAAGGAGGAAAAAATCCAACCTTTAAGGACACCAAATTGCTTTGTGAATGAATAATGTATCGTGAATAAATAATTGTTCTCCATTAAAATACAGTCCTTGGATGGATTTTTCCTTTGGTTAATTAAGGCATTAAGATCGATTTCCAAAAGATGATTTATTCCTCTTTTTATTCAACTTTAGCATGGGTGCCTAAACCTATGCCTACCACTATATATATATATACATATATATTGTTCAGAAGTTTGTTCTTATTTACACTATCACTTACAAAAAATACTTTCAGTGCTACCAACATATGAGTTTGGTTTTTAACCTTTAAGATGCAGGAGGGATGTACCCCTAAAGAATTGTATATATATAAAGCAAGAAAATAAAAAAACAAAAGCCTCTCCTGTTTGTTTTCTTTTTATTGTGTGTTAGGCATTGTGTTGGAGTGTGGGCCCTCTGATGGCATCTGGCCAGCTGCTAAAGGTTATTTATTTATTTTTCGATTTTTTCCGCAATTCTCTCTTCATGATTTATGGGACTACCGTTTTGGCTGGTATTATTAGAGAACTTTGGCTACTTACTTTACCTCTTTTTGGAATTATTTGATTTAAGGAAAAAAGCAAGAGTGTAAAAAACTAACTATGAGGAAATATTTTCTTTGTTTGACAAATATGAAATCCGTTTTCAATATTTATTGTTTTTGTTTCAAACTAATTTCCTCCCTCATATCCTTCTATTTTGCTTTGATTTAAATAGCCGTTATAGAAGATAGTGTGAAATGAAGAATCAAATATTATTGATGGCCTGTCAACACCATGACAGGTGCTGATAATAAGAGGATTTAGACTTGCAGTGCAGTTACATTTCATTGAGGTTAGAGGTTAGGAAACCATGCTCAACATGCATACAGTTCGACTGTGGATATCGGTAAATCAACATTTGGGTCCTCCCCATCTTTCTGTAAGATGCGTCCATGTTATGCATTTGGGATGGAGCCCAGAACTTCCCAGCTGGTAGTGGAACACCCTGGAGAGTCTGGATCATTAGAGCATCCTGCCCCCTGCCGCTAATAGGTCTCAGTTCTCAGGGTTTGCCCTCCCAGGTGGGGATCAATAACCACCAGTATTATGTCAGTACCTGCCGTCATCAACCTGCCCGGGATCACCACACGAAAATAAACACGCACACAAAAACACACACACACTGGGCTCTAACAATGTGTCATCATCACTGGTCCGAGACGATGCCACGCTCAGGGCCAGACCTGAAGCCTGTTGGTCCCGCTGGCGTTGGGGGCAGTCATAAGTGTTGAAGAAGATAGTGTGAAGATACAGAAAGAGAAAGTGTGTGTTAGCCCATCGAGAGGGTGCGTATGTTTTTACAACCCGTGTGGTGTGTGTGTGTGTGTTGTGTGTGTGTGGTGTGTGTGTGTGTGTGTGTGTGTGTGTGTGTGTGTGTGTGTGTGTGTGTGTGTGTGTGTGTGTGTGTGTGTGATTGTGTGTGGGTGTGTGTCTGTTGATTTATGATGCGGGGTCCTCTCAGGAGAGCTGAGTCGACACAAGGGTTGGAGTCTGTGCCTGGAAAGACCTGCACGCTCTCGCGCAAGCGCCGTCCCCGTCGCTGCGGTCTCTCGACTACCTGACCGGAGAGAGGGGGTGTTTTGGGGCGCAAGCAGACTTACTTGCACACCGGAATGAAAAAACAAACTAGTGGTAAACAAAATATCTCTCAGCGCCCTCGTGATGCCACCGAGAACTTCAGAGAAACCAGCTGACGCCTCTGCCCCTCCCAACCCATGATGCTTTGCTCTGGAGTGACCAAAGAGAGACGTCTTCCACCAACTGATCTACCTAACTGCATGATCTGCTGCTAGTAAAGATTTACAATACAGTTCAAATACAATCACTGGCGTATTGTATCCAGTAGTATCGATTTAATTGGAGATTTAGTTGATATACAATACCATGTCCTTAATAACAGTCGTAACTTAATTATTTTATTTGCTCGTATTTATTAAAAAAAACGACCACAGCAAACATTGAAAACCAACCACAGCTCTCGATTAACTCCATTAGCTTTTTTGTGTAAGTAAGCACGCGTGTTTCTTTCACCTTCCCTAATACTTTCAAATTATACATTAGTCAATGACAGAAATGTTTTGAAGCAGAATAAAAGTCAAACGTTATTAAATGACTACCCAGAGCGTAAAATAAATACCAGGACCATAGTTACAATCTCTCTTCCAGTCAGATAACTTGATATTATGACCGCGTATCATTGGTCGTTTAACGTGTTTGTGTCTGTGTGCGTGTGCGTGTGCGTGTGCGGAGTGTGGTGTGTGTGTGTGTTTGTGAGAGCGTGAGACTGTGATATCTAGTGGGCCTGTACTAACAGTTTAATGCGCTGTTTCTTTGTCCAATAGATAAAACACTTCATGGGACTTCTGTAGAATAAAATCCTCTTAGACAGCTAATGAAAGAGAGGCTCTATTCTCTGGGATTGGATCCTGATTATTTCTCCTCTTGATGAGAACCGTTTCATGTTAATAAAGTTCAATACATTTCCACTCCTGAAGGGGGAGCTGTGATTTACCAAGATAATCTTATCATTTTTTTGTGTTGTTCATGTTTACACTATCTAAGCATGTTTTCGATCCTGTTTCTATTTTGTATTCATGAATGCTGGCATTGTGGATTAAATAACCTCCCAACCATATAAGAACAGCAACTATTTTATTGTGATCAACTGTATTTATTTAACACTGAATATTGAACATTTTCAGACAAGGTTTCATATTGGAAACCAAAACAATTTTTGCATATAATTTAGTTTACAAATAGAGGATAGCAAAAGCTTACATATTAACAATAAATAGAAAAATAGATATCTTAATTAGTCACACATATTTAAATCCTGTAGAAAGTAAATCAAAACATACAAGATACAACACAGCATTACACATTAGAGAAGATTGAAAACGCCACAGTATCTGCTACCACTCTTAAGATCCCAGGTTGAAACAACACATTTACTTTTAATCATTTAGTAGGAGCATTAATCCAAATAATTCAGATACATGTCATTAAGGAGCAGCTAAGGGTTAGGCCTGCAGGTAGACTGTGGACATCATTACTCAGTACAGCGATTCACCTTTAGGGGGCAGCAGACTCCCAGGTGAGCCTGGCTAGTAGTTGCCCTTTAATGGTTCTCTGAGACTAACTCTCTGAGTGACTAGAAATTTAAGGTTAGGGCCTAGAACTTTAAAATGAGGACTACTGCTTTAAGGTTTCAGACTTTTAATCTAACTTGAGGGACTAGAACTTTAAAGTGAGGGACTACTACTTTAAGGTGTGGGACTTGTACTTTAACGTGAGGGACTAGAACTTGCAGCAAATGCCACAGCCCTTCTGGTTGCGACAGCAGTTGCAGCACCAGCGACACAGAGCGAGATGGCTCTGCCTCTTCTGCCTCGAATGGCCTGCAGTCTGCAGAAAAACACAACGCACACTCTTTAATATCTCTCTCTCTCTGTCTCTGTCTCTCTCTCTCTCTCTCTCTCATTCTCTCTCTCTCTCTCTCTCTCCTCTTCTTCTCTCTCTCTCTCCTCTCTCTCTCTCTCTCTCTCTCTCTCTCTTCTCTCTCTCTCTCTCTCTCTCTCTCTCTCTGTCTCTCATTTCCTTCTCTCTCTCTCTCTCCTCTCTCTCTCTTTCTCTCTCTCTCTCTCTCTCTCTCTCTTCTCGTCTCTCTCTCTGTCTCTCGGTCTCTCTCTCGCTCTCTCTCTCTCTCTCTCTCTCCTCTCTCTCTCTCTCTCTCTCTCTCTCTCTCATCTCTCTCTCTCTCTCTCTGTCTGTCTCTCATCTCTCTCTCTCTCTGTCTCTCTCCTCTTCTCTCCTCTCTCTCTCCTCTCTCCTTCTCTCTTCCTCTCTCCTCTCTCCTCTCTCTCTCTCTCTCTGTCTGTCTCTCATTCTCTCTCTCTTTCTCTCTCTGTCTCTGTCTCTGTCTCTCTCTCTCTCTCTCTCCTCTCTCTCTCTCTCTCTCTCTCTCTCTCTCTCTCTCTCTCTCCTCTCTCTTCTCCTCTCTCATCTCTCCTCTCTCTCTCTCCTCTCTCTTTCTCTTTCCCCTGTCTCTCTCTCTGTTCCATGGGGAAAGCATGTCCACTTGTATGCTTATTAGTTTGTGCTAATTAGCCTAATGGATACGGTCAGTGAAACATACCATCCAGTATCCTGCCAGCAGGTCCTGACGTTCAGCAGCTGGAGTGTTGATGCTTCCTCCACCTCCTCCACCCTTTTCACCTCCTCCACCTCCTCCACCTGCTAAGAAATTATGAATTATGCATGTTTAGGAATCAATTATTC
>NC_044053.1:5790208-5802708 GCF_902167405.1 Gadus morhua
TTACAACTCCCGTATTTCCCAAGTGAAAATTGTATGTGATAACAGCAATGATATGTTATGATTAACATTATACGTCTACGTGGTTGAGAATGCTTAAATCCAATTGGCTGAAAATGCGCAGATCTCCGGATGTGACGTCTCAAAACGCGTCGAGTATCCGGTGCGCAACTCCGTATTGTATTATTTTCTTTTTGATATTGAATAGGGTATTCTAGCGTTCATCATGTTTATATAGTCTATGCGTCACTTAAAACGTAGACTATGAACATAGAGCGATAATCTGACGTGATATGGCCAGCAATAATGATGTTATTCATATCCTAAAGTAGAAGAAAGTTCTCTATTGTGTGCTCGCAGGCTATCCCATTAGCCAAGTATTGTCCTACTTATATCAGTGTAGGTAAGTTATACACTGCTGCCGGGAGTTGTATTAACCTAACTGAAACTATTTATTGCTGAACCTTTACATCCACGTCCTGTTAATATATTACGCCCAGAAGTACTTTTTTCTACCAAAGATCTGGACTCGTTGGCAACATGCCGGAGATCAAAATGAAACACGTCGTCTCCTGCAGTAGCGAAGACACTGTAAGTTATCTTAAGACGCCGTTAACTTTAAGATACACACGAAGCTACGTTTACTCAAAGTTACCCTAAGACTGGGAGGCCAGCAACAGAAATCATTGTTTACTGAGGTCCTTGTCAGCAGTATGTTGTGTTGGCTGTGCTGGCTGTTTTCATGAGTGTAGTAATACAATAATGTGATTCTTAAATGAGGATTAACCTCTGGTATCAAATGCGATTCATCATATTTTATAAAACACGATAAATCTTCATATTTAATATAACAGACACACAAGGCGGACAACCTTCTGAGCTCCGACACGTATCGGAAGTGGAAAGCTGCGCGTCCCGGAGAGAAGCAGACCTCCGTCATTCTACAGGTAAATAATAATATGCATAATTTACTGTTATTAAACTCATGTTACATGTGACTGGCAGGAAATGTTACCCATCAGCTTCCTTTAATTGCTTTTTTCCATTGGTTGGGTAATAGTATTTTACGACTGAATGTGTTTTTACATTGTATATACCTACTCTCCTCCCAGCTTGAGAAGGAGGATCAGATTCACAGCATCGACATCGGAAACGAGGGATCTGCTTTCATAGAAGTCCTGGTGGGGAACTCCTCTTCTACCAGGGACCAGGACTATGAGGTACTGCTGTCAATATACCATAATAGGACCCGTATGGAACTGGCAAATCCACAGCTGAGAATTTACCTGAAAATAGCTATAAGTCATTATGGCCTATGATCTCAGAAAAGGCTTTAAGTATGCTTCTCCTTCCATATACAACAAATAATACTTGAAAAGTGGAGGAATTTATGTTTAATCGCCACTTTCTTTTAAACTTGTAAGGACTTAGAACTTGACAGCTCTAGGTAGTGTCAGTCACTCAAAATTGTAAATGTTGGCATGAACAATCTCATAGTCGAATGCTTAAACCTGAGGTTTCCGTATGCATGCGTGCGTTTGAATGGAAACTCATGCTATAAGTTAGCGTTATGCTACAGACTAAAATGCTAACTCTGAGGTGTGCCTTTCTTTCAGGTTTTGCTTGTCACCTCCTCCTTCATGTCCCCTACAGAGAGCAGGAACAACACAAACACCGGCCGGGTCCGCTTCTTTGGGCCCAGCCAGCTGCAGAAGACCCCTGCTCAGGAGAAGTGGGACCGGGTCAAAATCGTGTGCAGCCAGCCCTACAGTAAGGTAGGACCCAATGAAACAATCCTGGCTTTAATACCAGACCTTACACCTAAACTGACCTCCAGACTGTGTATCTAACCTTTCTACAGACTATTTTCCAATCTTTACTACAGAACTTTGACTCTAAATTAATTCCAGGACTATAAACTAGTGCTGTCAAGCGATTAAAATATTGAATCGCGATTAATCAATTTTTTTTTCTATGCTAAATATCCCTTGATTTCTTTGTCCCATTAATTTTTCTCATTTTAATGCTCTTATCAACATGGAGAAGTGCATCGGCTTGTCTTGTGCAAATGTTTTTTTATTGATAACGACATTGGCATATACTGATCAAAACAGGACGATACAAGAAAAAGCCTATAGTGCAATTAAACAATGAACATGCAAACATACTGCCTTGAAATGCAAACATACTGCAGTCAGGCTACTGCTTCTTTGTTTTGAGCCAAAGAAAAAAATAATTAATTGCCTTAATCGTGCGATAAAAAAATTAACGCCGTTAAAATTGGTTTGCTTTTACGCCGCAAATAACGCATTTAACTGACAGCACTACTACAAACCTACCTACCTACCTCTACTAAAGGACCTTATGCCAAACTTAGTACAGCTTCTAAAACCTTACTTCTTTACAGCACTATACACCTAACTTTGCTACCAGACTTCAAACATGATGTTAATAAAATACTATTAACCTAACTTTAATGCCAGTTTATAAACCTTACTTTATTACAGGGCTATACAACTAACTTTACCCCCAGACTTAAAGCCACATTTTTACTATTGGATCAAAATCTAACCTTAGCACCATACTATACTCCTCACAACAGGGCCGTCAACCTAACTACAGGACTATAAACCTACACATGTGTGTGTTTTTTTGCAGAATATTGCATATGGCGTTGCCTTTGTCAAGTTCCACTCCCCGCCAGACAAGAATGACCCTCCGACCACCACCCCGCCGGTATGAAGCCCGCCTTGTTCTCAGTCTGCACATTACTGGAGATCCTTCGTCTGTGTTCCACATCCTTCCCTCTGTCTCCCCGTGTCTCTAGAAGCTGACTAAGTTGGGTCAGTTCCGTCTGAAAGATGAGTCTCCCCCCGCTAGCACCAGCCTGCAGCCCGGCAGTCTCTTCTTCAACCGGGAGAACACTAAGCCTAGCCCCGCCCCTAAAGGTAAACCCTACCTTAAAGACAAGCCACACCCCTTGACGGTAAAACAGATCACAAAGGAAAACCTTAGTCACCAGCCTAAAGCTAAACCTGCACTGCCACTGTGGAACCAGCCTCCTCTAAGATAAACCCCGCCCCTGGTGGCAAACCTAGCCATGCCCCTAAAGATAAACCACCCCCCTCAGGGTGTACCCCCTCAATTAATTTCAATTAACTTTATGATTTAAAAAAAAAAAAAACTATGAACAGTACCTTATTGTTAATAGTTCTTCATTGATGCCGCCGCCTCTCTGTCCTAGTTTCTCCTCAGAATGATAAGTTGAGCTATGCGGCTGCAGCGTTGCAGACTGGAGGAGGATCACAGCCATCAAAGTCCCCTCAGGTAAAGTCTGTTGTAGAGTCGCATCCCCCTTAAGTAAGTCTGCTATAGGGTTACATCCCCCCCGAAGGTACAGTCTGCTAAAGGGTCACATCTCCATTAAGGTGCAGTCGTTAAAGGATCACATCCCTCCTCAGGTACAGTCTGTTATAGGGTCACATCCCCTTCAGGTACAGTTGTTGTAGGTTCACATCCCCCTCAGGTACAGTTGTTATAGGTTCACATCCCCCTCAGATACAGTTGTTGTAGGTTCACATCCGGTTCAGATACAGTTGTTGTAGGTTCACATCCGCTTCAGGTACAGTCTGTTATAGGGTCACATCCCCTTCAGGTACAGTTGTTATAGGTTCACATCCCCCTCAGGTACAGTTGTTATAGGATCACATCCCCCTCAGGTACAGTTGTTATAGGTTTACATCCCCCTCAGGAACAGTTGTTATAGGTTTACATCCCCCTCAGGTACAGTCTGTTATAGGGTCACATCCCCTTCAGGTAAAGTTGTTGTAGGTTCACATCCCCTTCAGGTACAGTCTGTTATATGTTCACATCCCCCTCAGGTACAGTTGTTATAGGTTCACATCCCCTTCAGGTACAGTTGTTGTAGGTTCACACCCCCCTCAGATAGTTGTTTTAGGTTCAAATCCCCCTCAGGTACAGTTGTTATAAGATCACATCCCCCTCAGGTACAGTTGTTGTAGGTTCACTTCCCCCTCAGGTACAGTTGTTGTAGGTTCACATCCCCCTCAGGTACAGTTGTTGTAGGTTCACATCCCCCTCAGGTACAGTTGTTGTAGGTTCACATCCCCCTCAGATACAGTTGTTGTAGGTTCACATCCCCCTCAGGTACAGTTGTTGTAGGTTCACATCCCACTCAGGTACAGTTGTTTTAGGTTCACATCCCCCTCAGGCACATTTGTTGTAGGTTCACATCCCCCTCAGGTACAGTTGTAATAGGATCACACCCCCCTCAGGTACAGTTGTTGTAGGTTCACATCCCCCTCAGGTACAGTTGTTTTAGGTTCACATCCCCCTCAGGTACAGTCTGTTATAGGGTCACATCCCCTTCAGGTACAGTTGTTGTAGGTTCACATCCCCCTCAGGTACAGTTGTTGTAGGTTCACATCCCCCTCAGGTACAGTTGTTGTAGGTTCACATCCCCCTCAGGTACAGTTGTTGTAGGTTCACATCCCCCTCAGGTACAGTTGTCCTTGGTGCTCTCAGTGCTCTCCTTTCAGCAGGCTGTGAAGAAGAAGTTTGAGTTCAGCAAAGAGCGACAGGATGCCCCGGCCGCCTCACCCTCCACGAAAGCCACTCCCCCGGGGTCTCCAGAGAGGAAGCCCCCCACCCCTAAAGCCACCGCCAAGAACCCCACCCCTAAAGCCACGCCCAAGACCACCACGCCAACCCCTAAAGCCAAGGCCAGCCCAGCCGCCCCAAGCAGCAGCAGTAAAGGTGCGCGCGCACACACACACGCACGCACGCACGCACGCACGCACGCACGCACGCGCGCGCGCGCGCGTACAAGGGCGGCAGTAGCTCAGGTGGTAGAGCGGGTTGGCTGGTAACCTGAAGGTTGTTGGTTCGATCCCCGGCTTCACCAAGCAGACTGTCGAGGTGTCTTTGACAAAGCACCTAACCCTGACTGATGTCGCGATGTGATGTCGAATCCAGACATCCTGCTGATGCTGGAACAGAGACTTCCAACTCTCCAGCAGAAGCGCCCCAAGGCCATGAAATGCGCCGAGCGGGAAAAAATGATGATGATGATGATGATGATGATGATGATGTACACACGCACTCCTCTTCTTCAATCGGTCAATTTCCTCTCTCTTCTTCTGTAACTCTCTCCCTCCAGCCTCCACTCAGAAGGTGGACTCCCGTCGTCGGGAGGGCGGGTCCCGGCCGTCGGGGTCTGACCCCGTTCCTCTGAACCGGGTCCTGGAGGGCGTGGTGTTCGTCCTCAGCGGCTTCCAGAACCCCTTCAGAGCCGAGCTGAGGGACAAAGCCCTGGCCCTGGGGGCCAAGTACCGGCCCGACTGGGCCTCAGACACCACCCATCTCATGTAGGCTTACGCTCGGGTCTATCTTGCACCTACCTCATGAAGCCAACACCCGTGTAGGCTTACGCTCACACGGGTGTCTGTCTGTCTGTCTGTCTGTCTGTGTGTTTGTGTGTCTCTGTGTGTCTGTCTGTGTCTCTGTGTCTCTCGCTCTCTCTCTCTGGCGAGGTTTACGGGTAAAGTTTACAGGTGAGGTTGAAGGTGAGGTTAACAGGTGAGGTCTGTCTGTCTGTCTGTCTGTCTCTCTCTCTCTCTCTCTCTCTCTCTCTCTCTCTCTCTCTCTCTCTCTCTCTCTCTCTCTCTCTCTCTCTCTCTCTCTCTCTCTCTCTCTCTCTCTCTCTCTCTCTCTCTCTCTCTCTCTCTCTCTCTCTCTCTCTCACCATACTCCTTCTGTCTTTCCAGCTGTGCCTTTGCCAACACGCCCAAGTACAGCCAGGTAAAGTCAGCGGGCGGTCTGATCGTGAGGAAGGAGTGGGTGCTCGACTGCCACAAGAGGAAGTGCAGCATCTCCTATAAGAGGTAGGAACACCTGGAGCCCTTTACACACACACAGCACGCCAGAATTCACCAATCAGAGTCTGCTGACTGTGTGGTAGGTTGGCTCCCACAAACGCACTCAGATTGTCTTTGGCTCCCAAAATGAAAGCGTTCAACTTCAGGAACCCCTGCTCGATGCCCTCTCTCTGCCAGATATTTCAGTAACGTGCACTTGCTGCACTATTTGGTAGGGGCGCCAGTACTTGGAACAAAAGCCACTTCCACCTCCTGGGTGTTGACTAGCTGTGCCACGTCGGCACTTCTCCCGGCGGTGCAGTCGTCATGTTTATCCGGCCGTCGGGTGCCCCCTATCAGCACCTGTTCTCTGAAGCGGGGGGGTGGTCTATGGTGTGCTCGGTCGTAGGGGGGGGGGGACGCTGCTAGTTTGGAGAGAAGTCCCACAGACTGGTGCGATGGGGCCATTGCAATCCCGTCCTCAGTATGCCAAACAGGGATTGTTTCCTCTGCTTGTGGCAAAGATCTCAATCGATACTCCGAGAAAGCTAAGCTACAACCGTAGCTTAGCAGTTGGTTGCGGCTCTTCTTCCTCCGCCTCCTCTCTTCCCCCTCTCATCCTCCTCCTCCTCCTCCTCCTCCTCTTTCTCCTACTTCCCGTTCTCCCAGAGCTTGTATTATACAGTGAGTAGGGGGGGCAGCTTTGATGATGCTCTGTGTTTAAAAGGTGCATCTGCTATGGGTAATTAAAACCAACACTTACTTTGATGACAAGTACTCAAACACACTCACAAACAGACGCACACACACACACAGACGCGCACACACACAGACACACACACACTAGGTCATTTAGCATTGATATGCAGAGTGCTGGCGCGGTTCGTATTCATTTGTTTGTTTGCCGGCTTTCTAAGCCAAGCACCTCAGAAATGTCCTCTGCATTGTGGAGAACATAATCATAACTCTATCTATGCTCTCCTCTGGAAGCCATATTCCTCTCGGGCCCTGTTTGCGGCCTGTATCTACTGTCCTCCCCTTATCTCCCTCCTTGTTCCCTCATCTCCTCATTGCCTCTCCTTGTGCCTTTCTGTCGTCTCCTTCTGTCTTCTTAGCTCAACACAGCCTCAATCTACTGTCCTCTCCTCATCTCCTCTCCTAATGTCCTTCTCTCTTTACCTTCTGTCCTCTGAGCTGAATACAGCCTCCATCAACTCTCCTACCTAATATCTTCTCCAGGAGTTCTCCTGTCCTTCTATCCTCTCCTAGTGTCCTTATCTCCTTCTGTCCACCTCACTTCTGGTCACTCCTCGTCTCCTCTACCACTTTCCTCTCCTAGCGTCCATGTCTCTCCCCGTCTCCTCCTCTCTCCTCTCTCCCTCCTTTTCATTCTAATCCAAACTACCGGCAGTTGTTTAATATCAACGTGATGTTCTTCGATGTAGTCAAGCCGTCACTGCTTGTGTTCAGGTATCTGATGGACGGTGCGGAGGACAGCTCGGGGAGTGAGATGGAGCTGGGGAAGGACAGCGGTGACGAGCAGGAGACCCGGCGGGTAACCTTTGGGTCACAGGGTTCTTATTGTGACGTCTTCACTCGCCCTGTAACGTGATCAAAATACGGTCCAGCTGTTTGACTGTAACCCCCGACCCCTGATTACCTACATGCAGGCGTTTTAGCAGAGACCGTCATCCCGTGTTGAATGAAGGCTGCTAACGTAAACTATGTCATGTTAAAATGTGGGGAGGGAGAGGGAGAGAGGGGGAGAGGGGGAGAGAGAGATCACTCTATAACATCATGCTGAATTATTCCGTCACTGTCAGACCCCCCAGAAGCCAGTGAGACAGCCCACACCCAGGAAGAACATCAAGATCGAGGAAGACGAGTATGGAGCATCCACCGACATAGAGGAAGGTCAGACCCCAAGATTACTTTATCATACTTCAATCACCATACATCAACAGATTACATCATTAATCTACAAGATGACATCATCGTTAAAACATTACCTCATTATGCTACCATATTACAACGTTATACTTGCATCATTCTACTACAACATAACATTATTATAATAGCACGTTTGATCCACACACACACACACAGCACTCCTATCCTTTAGTGTTGAGATTAAAGATGAGTGCTGGATTAGAACCAGCCACCCTCCCTCTCTGTTGGCTCATGAGCTGTTTGGTTCCCTAGGAGCCCAGGATGGGGATTCTGCCATGGATACAGAGGACGAACTGCAGAGGTAACTACCTGGTCCTGTATCTGCCTGTCTACCTCTATACCAGTCTCCCCCTCTATCTGTCTCTCTCTCTACCTGTCTACCATGCCATTCTCTCCCTTTATCTGTCTCCCTCTCTATCTGTCTCCCTCTCTATCTGTCTCCCTCTCTATCTGTCTCCCTCTCTATCTGTCTCCCTCTCTATCTGTCTCCCTCTCTATCTGCCTACCTCTCTATCCGTCTACCTCTCTACCTGTCTACCTCTCTTCCTGTCTGCTGGTCTGCCTCTACTCGGCCAGCTGTCTATTGACTACCCTTTACTCTATTCTGTGTTTCTACTGGGAGGTCGACTAGTGAGACTTCATGTTGGGCTAAAACAGACCAAAGACGGTGGCTGTTCAAATCCAGAAAAGCCATATGTTTAAGTTGTTGAAAAGTTTGCCGAAGTCCAAATAAGAAGTTTTTAACTAATAACTTCATCAATAATAAATGAGCAATCAGTAGCCAGCCATTTGGGGTCCTGGTCTTGGCTTTCTGGTGTGTTCGGATAGTCAAATGATCAAAACATCCTCATGTATAAAAAACAGCAAGCGTAACCCTACCATGAATAATGGACAAATGGCACAGCTTCATTAGCCCAATAGACGCCTCACTACAGACCCAAACACAGAGAGACCCAAAAACCTGCAGTATTTAAGAAGACCCAAACACTACAGAACTAGACACCCAACAAACAAATCTACTGCAAAACCTTACCGAAGCGAACCAAACACCCACACTACCAAACACCTTAGAACCAAACAGCCACAAAACCAAACACCTGCAGATTGATACACTTCCAGAACCCAACACCTTAGAACCAAGCTAGTCCCCGATGGAGTTTTTGGCTGTACTTCACCTTGTATTGTTAAATTGTTCAATGCCGTGGAACTGTTGTTAAAAGCTATAACCTACTCAAGCTTGTGCAACACCACCCTGGCACAGCTGTGACGGGGCCTAGGCACGACACTACAAATCACTCTGTAACTCCTGTTTTATGAGATGCTAATAATGATGCCTGAAAGAGAGGGTATGTAGCTTCATGCGGACGCAAAAAGAAAAGAGCACATACGCAGATCAAGACTAGACTTCTGACCTTTTTTGTGTGGCCACTCGGGGTGATTCAGGTGGGGTTCTGGGTAGGGCGGAGGTAGCGTGGATGGTAACTGGGGTTGTGTTCTGGGTAGGGTGGAGGTAGCGGGGATGTAACTGTGAATGTGTTCTGGGTAGGGTGGAGAGTGACAAGCCAAAGGCAGGAGAGAAGAAGATAAAGACGGAGGACCCTTACGGAGGTTCCACTGACGAGAACACGGACGCAGAGGAGGAACAAGATCTGCCAATCCCGGAGCTCCCTGGTAATTCCCCCTCCTCGAGCAAATCCCTGACCTCTGCTCGTACATTTCGACCCCCATTGGCTAATCACAAAGCAGGGCTGCTCGATTATGGGAAAAATCATAATCACGATTCTTTGGATCAATATTGAAATCACGATTATTCAAACGATTATTTTTGAGTTTGAAAACATGTATTTATTCAGCATGTCTCTCCGATTTTTTTTTTGTAACAGAACTTTGAAATTTCTGCCTTAAGTAATACAAAAAAAAAAGTACACTAAATGGTCAAAAATAAAATGTTCCAATCTAAAATGACATACAGATATCGAAAAAAACTCGATTATGTTAATTTTGTGATCGTTTGACGCTGAAATCGCGATCAAAATACGATTAATCGCCCAGCCCTATCACAAAGTGCCTGGTCAATGTTTCTCTTCCTTCCTCTCTTCTCTCCTGTTTCCCCAGATTACCTGACAGGGAAGAGGTTTTTCCTCTTCGGTAAATTCCCAAACAACGAGAGACGGCTTCTGCTGCGCTACATCGCAGCCTTTAACGGGTAAGAAGGGTGTACAAATATATAAGTATCCATACCTTCTTCTGATACAAATATATAAGTATCCATACCTTCTGCTGGTACAAATATATAAGTATGCATGCCTTCTGCTGGTACAAATATATAAGTATCCATACCTTCTGCTGATACAAATATATAAGTATCCATACCTTCTGCTGGTACAAATATATATGTATCCATACCTTCTGCTGATACAAATATATATGTATCCATACCTTCTGCTGGTACAAATATATATGTATCCATACCTTCTGCTGGTACAAATATATAAGTATGCATGCCTTCTGCTGGTACAAATATATAAGTATGCATACCTTCTGCTGGTACAAATATATATGTATCCATACCTTCTGATGGTACAAATATATAAGTATGCATACCTTCTGCTGGTACAAATATATAAGTATGCATACCTTCTGCTGGTACAAATATATAAGTATGCATGCCTTCTGCTGGTACAAATATATAAGTATGCATGCTTTCTGCTGGTACAAATATATAAGTATGCAGTGTTTCCCACACATTGACGAGACTATGGCGCCCCGCCATATTTCGGCCGCCATAGTCTCTGCGTGCACATGAACTATTATTATTATTATAATTTTTTTTTTTTTTTTTTGCTCAGACGAAGTTCGTGTCGCTCTCATTGGGAAAAAAAAATCGCCACATACCCCCCCCCCCACCCCCCCCGTCAACAATTGCTCCATACCCCCCCCCCCCCCCCCCTCAACAATCGCTCCATCCCCCCCCCCCCCCCCCCCCATAGTCTCCAACATTTCTGTGGGAAACACTGAGCATGCCTTCTGCTGGTACAAATATATAAGTATGCATACCTTCTGCTGGTACAAATATATAAGTATGCATGCCTTCTGCTGGTACAAATATATAAGTATGCATACCTTCTGCTGGTACAAATATATAAGTATGCATACCTTCTGCTGGTACAAATATATAAGTATGCATGCCTTCTGCTGGTACAAATATATAAGTATGCATACCTTCTGATGGTACAAATATATTAGTATGCATACCTTCTGCTAGTTCAAATATTAAAGTATGCATACCCTCTAGTAGTATGAATACTTTCTGGTAGTACAAATATCTTCTGGTGGAACAAATATCTTCTGTTTGAACAGCAGCTTTTAGAGTTGTACTTGAGTTTCAAAAGTGTGTGTGTGTGTGTGTGTGTGTGTGTGTGTGTGTGTGTGTGTGTGTGTGTGTGTGTGTGTGTGTGTGTGTGTGTGTGTGTGTGTGTGTGTGTGTGTGTGTGTGTGTGTGTGTGTGTGTGTGTGTGTGTGTGTGCAGTCAGGTGGAGGATTACATGGATCAGAAGGTTCAGTTCGTTGTGACCAGTGAAGGATGGCAGGACTCCTTTGAAGACGTGAGTCTCTCTACTGCTTTGTCTCTACCTCTCTGTCTGTCGACCACTCTCTAACTCTGTCTCAATCCACCTAAAAATAAATGTATTGGCAAAATAAACATTTATATTTCAGAAGTTTAAATTAAACAAACAGAAAGAAACGATCTAAACTTGGAAAATAGAAGATATGAGAAAAATATTAAAGTATGAAATTGTACCTCTCTTTGTCTCTGTCCGTTTGTCTCTCATTTTGACTGCCTGTCTGTCATTCAGGCACTAATGGAGAACGGCAACCTGAACATTGTGAAACCTTCCTGGATTTATGCCATCAACGACAGACAGAAGATGCTGCCTTATCAGCCCTACACTGTAGTCCCCTAACACACACACGCACACACATTCACACTCTCTCTGGGACTGTTTTGGTTTTGTGGTTTAAAGTATGTGTTAAAATGTAGAAAAATTTAGTTAAACTTGTTTCAGCAAACATTCTGAATTATTTAGTAAATATTTTGGGATATTGTAGTCACTTGGTATTTCAGTGTGTGTCTCGTCAGCTGAATATCAAGTGCAGTTCTGTGTCTTGTTTCCTCGACCCGTACTTGATAATAAATTACATTTTCTAATTTTATTGGCCTCGTTCTTAATCTGTCTGGCAAGTCGGATCCTGCTCACAACATTACTGGTAGAAAGCTCTCTCATCCTCCGTCTCCCTTGAACTCTTTCTGCTCACGCTCTTCTTCTTGTGTTTCTGGGAGGGGGAGGGTGGGTTCTAAGGAAGGGAATATTGAGTTGGATTATTATCTGAATGCGGCATGACTTTAATTACCTCATGATAGCCTGACTCCCCTTCGTCCCTGCCCCGCCTGATCTCCATTTTAATGACTCTACTTTAAGAATATTAATACAACTATTTTTTTGCCCCACTCACTTTAATTGTGTATTATTTTTAACATTAGTTTATCCTATAATTCAGTCATCCAATTTATCAACAATTATTCTCTTTAGGTTTGCTTGGTTTAAAGACTACCAACGTACTTCACACCTTATCCCCTCCCCCTTACTCCCCCTCTCCTCTCGTTTCTGCGCCGTT